>NC_056740.1:310550632-310573132 GCF_019279795.1 Protopterus annectens
AATGATTTTGCAACTTCATCAGTTCTAATGCAGAAGACCAGCTCATCTCATCCCCCACAAGAGGAGATAACATTGTGGACTTGGTTCTCACCAACATGGGTGACTGCTGCACCGCTCCCATAGTATGTCCTTCCCTGGTGAGATTAGATCATTGGACTGTCTTATTCGAAGTTTCTATCCCACCCACCCACTCCTCCAGCCGTAATCAAGCTAAAAAACTTCTCAAAAGCTGACTGCAGCCTACTAAGGGAGGGTATCTGTAGCTTCACACCACCTCCCCCTTCAGAGGATGCAGACAGCTATGCTGAACAGTACACCAGTGCAGTATACAAGCACCTGTAGAACTGCATGGATTCAACCATACCCAACAGAACTAAAACCTGTTCCTCAAGGAAACACAAACCTGTCTGGTGGGAAGGCCAAGCCCCTTAGTTCCCTAATCTTGAACTATCTTTTGTTTCATCTCTCTCCACTTAAACAAAATTTACACTTTATTCATCTGTTTTTAGTGTAATTGTGCTCTTCATACTTTATTACCTTATTTTTGCTGTGTGCTCTTAAGTGTTCAAGTGCTTTTATTCTGCTGCATTTATTACTGCTTGTTAGTAGCCTGATTAAATTTATCTGTTATTCTAAGCATTTTAGTTTAGGTTTTAGCACTTGTGCTTCAGGCTAGTTACTTTACATTTAAGAAGGTTCTTGTGGTCTACACTCTTGAGGACAAACCCTTATCAAAACCCTCTCTTCATAAGTCCACCCAAGCATTCGAAACACTATCTCTGGACAATTCCCATCAGTTTCTTCTGCCAGCCTGGTTGACATCGGCATACTGAGACAGTGTAGTAACTGTCTCATGTTTACTGACAACCCTCTTCTCCTAGCACATAATTCTTCCACCTGCGAGAAATGCATGTACATCAGTAACATGGAGTCCATGCTCTCTTGTGCCACAGTCAGCACTCCTGACAAATAGGAGATTGCCAGCACAAACACCACACCACTCACGTCACATAGCCAAGGGCAACACACACACACACACACACACACACACACACACACACACACACACACACACACACACACACACACACACACACACACACACACACACACACCTATGCAAAGGTCCTCAATAAAAAATTACCTAAACAGCAGAGACCTCCAAAACACACTCACAAACATTCCACACACAACACCAAATACACAGCAGACAGCACACCAGTATCTCACAAACACAACCCACAAGACATAACAATAAACCAAACATACTAGTCATTGGTGACTCAGTTGTGAGACACACCGATGCCCCCCTCACCAGGCTCGACAAGGAATAGGTCATGGTCATTTGTCTGTCTGGTGCCAGAATCCGCCACATCATCCATGCACTTAAGTCTCTCCACAACAAGTACAAATATGACTGTCAGTGGCCACGTTGGTGTGAATGACTTGAGACGTACCTCCCTGGACTATATGAAGAGATATGATTGAACTCTCAGAGTATGTGTTCCAGGCAGGTATGACCCTAGCCCTAAGCAGCATCCTACCTTCACCAAGAATGATACCACAATGCCAACAAAAAAATAATTGACTTTGACAATTGGCTTAGTTTCTGGTGTCATTCCAAGGGGATCCAGTATCTGTCTGCCTGGGATGACATGGTCGACAGACCTCGAAGGTTTGCCAGAGATGGCCTTCACCTGTCACCACTGGGTTTCTGGATCCTGGCCAAGGCTCCCACCTTCCCCATTGTGCCTTTTTTAGGCAATGTCTCAAAGACAAACCTTCCAACATAAAAGATCTGTCAAAAAGCAAACTGAAGGTCATGTTGCTTAATGCTAGGAGCCTTTACCTGAAAATGGAGTCACTGGAGGCTCTCCTTACACTGGAAGATGCCAATGTCTGTGTGGTCATGGAAACTTTGTTCATGGCTGTGAAATGCACCCCTGCCTTACCAAGCTATACCTCATTCCACACATTCCAACCCCAAAATGAGGTTGGGAAGACTAAGAGTGGTGCAGTCTCTATCTTCATTAAGGACAGGCACACCTCCAGACATCTTTGCCAGTATGATGCACTGGAACTACTTCAGGTACAACTGACAGTTGTCAACACACCTATCCAAGTTATAGCTAGTTATAGACCCCCTCTCCATGACTCAGGACACTCATTCTCTTACCTGGTTCTACTTGACTCCATCAAGGTCCCCCCTAACACCCTGATCCTTGGTGACTTCAACTACCCCACCATTGACTGGGTGAACTATTCTTGCACTAATGCACTCTCTCAATGATTTCGCAACTTCATCAGTTCTAACGCAGAAGACCAGCTCATCTCATCCCCCACAAGAGGAGATAACATTGTGGACTTGGTTCTCACCAACATGGGTGACTGCTGCACTGCTCCCATAGTATGTTCTTCCCTGGTGAGATTAGATCATTGGACTGTCTTATTTGAAGTTTCTATCCCACCCACCCCTCCAGCTGTAATCAAGCTAAAAAACTTCTCAAAAGCTGACTGCAGCCTACTAAGGGAGGGTATCTGTAGCTTCACACCACCTCCCCCTTCAGAGGATGCAGACAGCTATGCTGAACAGTACACCAGTGCAGTATACAAGCACCTGTAGAACTGCATGGATTCAACCATACCCAACAGAACTAAAACCTGTTCCTCAAGGAAACACAAACCTGTCTGGTGGACAATCTCTGTCAACAGGCTTTACAACAAAAGGTATTGTTGGTGACTGTCCACGTTTTAGATATAAGAACAAGAAAAATCTTAAGAGGCTATTATGTGATAGAAACACTAGCATCAATGACAGTACAGAGTCTTCTTATGGAACAAGGAAATGTGGGAAATGTAATTTCTGTGATTTTATTTGTAGTGATCAAGTTTTTACGCATCCTACTACTTTGACCCGCCATTTATTTAAGGTTAGAGGGGATTGTATGTCTAGAGATCTTGTTTATTTAGCCACATGTAACACCTGTTCGTCATTCTATATTGGCAAAACGAACAGATGTTTAAGGGACCGGGTGCGTGAACATCTATATAATATTAGAATTAAGAATGGCACCAATGCCCTAGCTAAACATGTGATGGATACAGATGACATGCATACATTTAGTTTTAGGATTATTGAGACTATTAATGTCACAAGTCGTGGAGGTGATATTTGGGCATTTACTGAAAACAGAGAGAATATTTGGATTTTGAAGCTTAGGTCAGATATGACTCCTGGCCTTAATGCTAAGCTTTCTCTGAAACCTTTTCTGCGGATGAGGAGACTAAGAGCTAAATAATTTAGCTCTAATGAATTTATAACATGTACATGCATTATATATATATTTTTTAGTTTTCAGTTTTTTATTTACATTTACATTTTTATTATATGCATTTTAGTACTTAATATATATTCTTTATGAGTATGTATATATAGATTTATTTATATGTTGATTCTTGTGTGCAGCATGCAGACTATCTATGTATTTGATGTTATTTCTGATGAACTGTTTTTATTTGGATGTATCTCTTTTAGTAATAGTGTTTGATTGTTAACGAGTTTTTATTAACTACATTTTCCCGCCTTTAATGGTATTTAAGACTCATCACTATTGTACCTTTTATTGAGTCTGATGAAACCGAAAGGTGAAAGCGCTAACTCTGGTACCTGTATGCAATAAATTACGGATTTTACCATTTGGATTTGTCTATCGTTTATGGCTACGGACTTTTGATACTTTGTGCTTGGATAGATGTGCCTTGACTTCTTCTTTTATGAGCTGTGTCTCGCCCAAATCTGTTTTCTTACATTTATAAAAGGAAGAAACTGTTGTCTGAGGGCAAAAAGGAACAAATTCCAAGTTGGAAAAACTCCCTCCTTAGCCTCAACAAGCAAATTAGATATCTAGTGAAAACCTCCAAGGCCAATTATGAATCAAAATTAGCCTCCAAAACAAAGGGAAACCATAAAGTCTTCTTCAGTTACATCAGGAACCTCCATGGCAAAGCCCAGATTTGTTCCGAATTAGTACTTAACAGTATCACTTACACTGATCCTGTTAACTTAGCCAACCTGCTGGCAGATAGGTTCAATGCAAACTTCACCTCCTGTCCCCCACAAAGGCCCTTTCAACATCCCATATAGTTGTTCTTCACCTCATATCTCTATAGATCAATAGATCAACTGTTACATGTCCTATCCAAGGCAAAGAACACAGCTTCCATGTGACCTGATAGTATCCCAGAATGTATTCTGCACCATCTCCAGCAAGAACTGGCTTTGCCATTGAGCACCCTATTCAACCACAGCCTAAGTACAGGCTTCATTCCAGCAGAGTGGAGAACTGCCATTGTCATCCCCTTGCACAAAGGTGGTGCCACTACTGACCCTAGAAACTGTTGACTCATTAGCTTGACAAGTCTGATCTGTAAAGCCATGGAGCATATTATTATGGATCTCATAAACAAGAACATAGGCAGTCTCCTAGCACTTGACCTCACCCAGTTCAGAATTGTCAAGGGCAGATCTTGCCTGTTGAACCTAGTTGACTTCTTTGAGACTGTCACCAAGGCCCTGGATGAGGGAAAGTCAATGCATACAGCTTACCTTGACTTTGCCAAGGCCTTTGACACAATCCCCCACTTTCATCAGATGGGTGGCCAACTGGTTCACAGTCAGGACCCTCAAAGTCAAAATAGGCACCTCCACCTCTGATAGCAGACCTGTTACAAGTGGAGTTCCCCAGGGCTCTGTCCTGGGACTCTTACAGTTTGGCATCTATTTCTCAGAGGTCCAGGCAAAGGCAAAAGGCCTGTGGATGACCAAGTTTGTGGACGACTGTAAGTTGGGTGCTGTCATTGACTCCCCAAATTATGTTAACATACTGCAAGAGAGTCTCACAACAACTAATGACTGGTGCCAAAGTCATGGCTTCAATCTAAATGCAAAAAAAATGTATCAGCATGCCATTCAGCAAAAACACAACCCCTACTGATTAACACATCAATGGTAACTCCCTAAGCACACAATCTGTGGTAAAAGACCTGGGCACTCAGGTTGATAACAACCTCACATTCAACCATAATGTAGCGGCAGGGGTCAGAAAAACCTTTTATTTATTTATTTATTTATTTTATTTATTTATTTAAATTTGTTGACTGGGAGTGTCCGACTGGACGTAGGTCCATTTTCAGTGGAGGCCAGGGGAGAAATGCTCCACAGTTAAAATAAACAGACAGTAGTTACATTGGATTACATAGCGATTAACAATTTAACATAGCAATTACTTACAACATATTTTCAGATGAAGAACATAGTACATCAGTAGACAACTAGAATCTTTATCAGAAGTACAAAACAGACATTAACAAATGTTACAATAAGCATTCCTGCTGTATAATAAGTACTAGGCTCATGAGCATCTGAGCTTGCTATAATCAAGGTAGTTAGTGGAGTGGAAAGAAAGGTAGTGGTTGGATGGTGTGGGTGATATTAGAGTGGGAGTTGCAAGGGCATAGCCAGCATGTTTTTAGGTGCACTTTTAGTAAAGTTTTGAAGTGGGTGCATGATGGTATGGAGGTAATTGTGGGTGGGAGGGAGTTCCATAATTTGGCTATGGTGCAAGAGAATAGTGCTTCACCAGCAGAGTTATTGGCTTTAGTGATCTGCAAGTGATTTTTGTTGCTGGATCTTAGTGGTCTGGTGGTGCGATAGGGCTGGAGTAGATTCTGAAGGGAAGGGACATTTAGTGGATGGTTTACTAGTGTGTGGGTGAGTGAGAGTTGATACCATTGAAGGAGGTGTGGGAGTTCAAGCCAGCCCAGTTCAGCAGGTGAGAAACAGTGGTGACTATGGAAGGATGCCCCTGTGGCGAATTTGGCAATTTTGTTGTAGCAGGTCTCTAGCTTGTTTAGATCACATTGCCTTAGGTTGGTATATATTGGAGAGGCATAAAGTAGGGTGGAGATAAGGTGGGAATTTGTTACTGAAATCTTTGCTGCTTTGGTGAGAAGTTGCTTATTTCTGTATAACATTCCTAGTTTTTTGTGGACTTTTTTTATGGTCATGGATATGTGAATGTCAGATTTTAGTTTATTGTCTATTTCCACTCCTAACAATTTGGTGTGTTCAGTTGGGTATATAGTGGCGTTGTCTTTTGCTGTGATGTTAAAGTGAGAGTTGTTATGAGTATGTTTGGTGGGTTGGAAGATGAGTAGCTTAGTTTTGTTAGGGTTGAGTATTAATTGGGCATCTGATAACCAAGTTTCCACAGAGGAAAAGGCTTCCTGTGTGACTTTTTGCAGTTTGGGTAGGGACTGGGCCGAGCAGATGATGGTTTAGTCATCTGCGTATTGTATGAGTATGCCATGTTTGGTGGCAGAGGCTAGATTATTGGTGAAAACAGAGAAGAGTAGGGGTCCTAGGATGGATCCTTGGGGAATCCCTATGAACTTTTACTTGGTTCATCTCATAAGTAAAGGGATTGCATCCAGAAAAAAAGGAGGTTATATCCTCTCTATACTCCTCCCTCATTAGACCAATGTTGTTGTTGTTGTGTCTTTTGGCTTATCCCGGTTAGGGGTTGCCACAGCAGAACTCCGGTCCGCTAACGTTTGGTAGTGGATTTTTACATGCCGAGTTACCAGCCTTGATGCACAACCTTCAACGAAGGCACACTCATTCACGCATGCCTCCACACAGAAGGCGCTCTAGCTGAGAATCGAACGGGACAACATCTTACTGTGAGGTGACAACGCTACCGCAGCACCACTACCATGGGTCCCTCATGCCCCATTTGGGATATACCTCTACAAACATCTGCGCCAACTGGAAAGGTCACTGAAATACCTCACAAAGAAAATCCATGGCCTCCAACACCTACCTGTCTTATACAGACAGGCTCAAATCACTATCACTCTTCTTGGTATCGTACAGATTGCTCAGGGGTGATCTGTCTCTCACCTACAAGACAATCTTGGACCCTGCCCTACTAGAGATGCTCCATATCCATAAGTCTAACTCCTCATGCACCACCCACTCAGAAGGCCTGAATTTAATATGCAACATCGACAAAACCTGATGGAGAGACAGGGTTGTCTCCCAGAGGCTGCCCCATCTCTGGAATAGACTCCCCATACACATCAAACAGGGCACCTCACTGACCTTCTTCAAGTGCAACCTTGATGAGTGGATGGGTAACCACAAATTTGTTGCAAGGGTTCAACTTGTGCCCCTCACTGACAGGGGCAGCAGGTGCTGACTGAGGTTTCTTTTTGGGGATTAAACTCTTGGCTAGGATTGTGAGGGCCCCAGGACAATTAGCCTAGTAACCTCCTATGATCCTATGCTATTTAAAACAACAACAACAACAACAAAAATTCAATAATCTGCACAAGGGATACATACATACATACATGCAAATATTTCAAGCACGGGCATTAATGACCAATTAGTACACTTCTCATTCCTACAGACTCTTCTACAAAGGTTGTCTGATGATTCTCTACTACTTTTTGATAACCCCAAACATTCCAAGAGGTAGTTGTCTCTAAATGCTCATTATACATGAATAAGAGTGTCTATATTACATCATCGAACGCTTAAAAAAGCAAACGATGATTAATCGACCCAATGTAAGCGAAAGCTTACAATGTCAAAACCTCAGAACAGCGATTTTTTTTCCAAGGGAAAAAAAATCGCTGTTCCAAAAAAAAAACCAAAAAAAACTTTAAAACATTACATAAAGTGGGGGGCTTCACCCCCACACCCCCCTATTTAAATATACCAACCCGAGATCGCACTGCAGTGCTGAAAAAGGTAAAGCAACAGAAGCGGCCAAGCAAATTCTTTCACAGGGAAAGAACTTGCTTAAAAGCTGCTTCGCTACTTTGCCTTTCCGTTCTTTTATGTTTGATCAAGACGCATTCGACAGAATGTGTCTTCGATCACGTAATAGGAACCAAGTAAGATATCCTCTTAGATATCTGTAAAAGACACTGTACAAGCTCAGATATTTTAGTCTTTCATAATAACTTAAATTTTCACATCCATCGATACCCTTGGTATATTTCCACTGTACTCTTTCCAGTTTACTCATCCTTGTTTTCTTGTAAGGTTTCCATATTGTTATTTCATACTCAAGTTAGGGTCTATTGTATCTAACAAACAATGACGTCATCATTTCTGATTTCTGAGACTTTGTAAATATTTTTGTAGAACCTATAGTTCTATAACTATCACTAACCAATTGGTTGATATGATTAGAAAAACTCATAGCTAAATCTAGCCATATACCCATGTCCTTAAATTAGTCTACAGTTTCAATCACTGTGTGCTGTATTAAATAATCACCTTTCAATTTATGTCTCCCATATCTCATATGCTTAGTTTTTGATGTGTTAATCATATTATTCTGCTGGTCAATTTAGTCAGGTTCTTTTGCAGACTTGCCTTATCTGTAACACATGTTATCAGTTTACCCAATTTCAGGTCATCTGCATATAGACAGTAGAGCACCTCAGATGAAAAATGTAGATCTGAAAGATACAATCTAAACAAGTAAGGGCCTAGGACAGAGCCCTGTGGGACACCCTAACTGTAACCAAGGATTTCACCTGTCCAGTTGCTGTATGATACTTGCCATGTCCTATTTATAAGCCATGCACCTATACATTTTATCAAGAGTACATCAATACCCAGTTGTTTTAATTTATTAATCAATATTTTGTGCATGACCCTGTCAAATGCTGAAGTTAAATCTATATAAATTACATCACAGCACAATTTTTCATTCATAGCTGTTATTATATTGTTATAGAACATCATGTTACAGGTGGTAATAGATCTATTTTCAACATATGCATGCTGATATATGGTTTCAAGTCCCATCCTATCCAGTTCTGACAATAACTTATCCAGTATTATCTTCTCCATTATTTTTCCACAGCATGAAAGTAGACTTAAGGGTCTACTTCCCCTTTCCATTAAGGACAGGTTTAATAAGCACATGTCTCCAGTCTTGAGGAATCTCCCCATATTTATACGACCTAGTGAATAATAGATATAATGGTACCATAAGTTCTTGCTGAAGTGTCCTCAGGTCATTGTTACTAATTCTGTCTCCTCCCTGTGCTTTGTTTGGATCCAGTTTGTGCAGTTCTTTGTCAATATAATATAATTTGATTCCAGTATCTGAAGTCACCTGGATGTCACTAGGACAACTTATCATCCACTTTGTGGAGCCAAACTGTTTTGCATAAGATTTTGTAAATATATCTATAATCTGTTGTGTCTGACAATAAATTTTAAAATCTGAACACAGTTTATCAATTTTTTTATTTATTTATATTTATTTATTTAACATTTGTTTACTGGGAAAGTCCAACTTGGAACAAGGCAATTTTCAGTGGAGGCTCAGGGAGAAATGCTCCAGATGCATGTCTTTATAATGTGGAAGGAAACTGGAGTACATGGAGGAAATCTACACAATTTGTATGTCTTTACTCCTTCCACATCTTATGTATCTATAAAAAGGTTTCCTATTATGATCAATATCTTTATAACAAATTTATTCTATTTTTTCTTGATCTTGTCTCACGCTATGCTTAATCTGTTTGTCCCAATTGTTTATTTCAGTTTTCAAAGTTGTAGTTCGACCCCTCTTCCATTTCTTATATTTAATCAAGTATCTTGTTCTTATGGAAATATATCCCCCTGATGTTGTATGCCTAGATCCTGATGTTAAACATTTTTGTTTATTTTTTGCACTCAAACAATTTCTCTTTCAAATCTTTCCACATTCCAACTACAGTTTTTTCACTGAACACATCACTCCAGTTAGTTTTACATAGTGGCTGTTTTACTTCCATATAATCTGTAATTAACCTTCTGTGCATTGGTTGACATTTCAGTTTGGCAGAATTATCTAGCAACAATTTAACCATTATAACCCTGTGATCACTGCACATCAAGGGTGGCAAAATTTGACTTGAAGTAACAATAATTTCTTTAGGAATACAAACAATGTCTAGTATGTTCCATTCCCTGGTAGTTTTTTTTACAATCTTAAGGTATTATTGTTCCTGAATATATGTTGTGAATAATTTCCCTACTAATGTTGCTGAATCAATATTATTTCAGTCTGTTTCTCATAAATTTATGTCCCCAGCTAATGTTATTCTTCCCTCATGTGTTTCATGCAAGAAATGTATGAATTCTTCTAGGTCATCTGCACTTAACTTTGGTGGTCTATACATTCCAACAATTGTTATATGTTCCAGGGTTGCCTTTATTGTCACAGCTACACAGTCTATAGTATTGGTGTTATCACTGAACATGTAATATTCACAATTCTCATATCTATCTTTAATCCCTATCATAACACCTCCACCTGATTTTTGTTAGAATGTCTGTTACAGTAAAAATATTTATACCCCGACAGAACTGGTTTCCAGGCATTGTTGTTTAACCATGTGTCACAGACAATAACAACATCAATCTTATGGAAATTAAGCTAATTTCGAATTAAAAAAACTTTATTATTAATGCTCCTAGCATTAACAAGCATCAGAGATGCATTGAATGTTGCTATCTGTGAACTGTTAAATTTTTGACCTGGCAAAAATCCTGCCTTCTGTTTGTCAAATATTGCAAAATATCTGCAGCAAAAATTCTCTTCCCTGATCTTGATAAATGCATGCCATCCTGTCTAAACATGTGTGCCCAAAACTTCGCTTGGATGCTGTACACATTTCCATTTTTTAAAACAAGACATTTTTTCCATGTAGGTGTTTACCCAAAAAATCTTTTCATTCATGGTGACCTGAGTATCCTTTCATTATGTGATTTATGAAAAATATTTCCTAACACCAGTATAAGCTATACTATCTAAGAGGGCTGTAAGTTCCCTACTAACAGTCAAAGAGTCCTTGCGTATGAGATCATTTATACCAACATGAATAAAAACAGATCCGTACTTCTTTACATTAAGACATTCCAAGGCTTGTCTCACATCTTCTATTTTGCTCTTGGCAAACATCACGCTATTCAGTGTTCATTATCTTCTCTGCAAATATAAGTATCTGTTCCTCTAATAATGGAATCTCCAATTACAAGAATATCTTTTCTGACTAAATCTGAAGAATCTTCAACTTCTAATACAGTAATATCTGCTCAATCAATTGTCACAAAGGAATGATCTTCATCACCATTAGTCTTATTAATCCCACTGTTTTCATTGTGTATTAAATTCTCATCCAGCTGGCATTGTAAATCCATAGCTTGTGCCATGTAGTCAACATCTGTCTTTCTCTTCTTTTTTTTTTTTTTACAGTAATGTTCTTCAATCTTTCCACATTCAGTTTTTATTTATTGCTTTTCACCTGCCCATTGCTTCTTTTTTTACCTTGTTTTGGAAAAATGATGCCTTTTTCTGTAGACTGAAGGTTTGCTTATAGAAAAGTGTTATAATTCCCTGTAATTTGTGTGTTACATAACAAAGCAGTATACTTCTTTAGTACATATGCTGTTTACTTTACAGACATTAATCCGTTTATTTTTCTTCCTTGTTATTTGTTGTGAACTTCTTCCTTTCTTTCTTTTTTATTACCTTCTAAACACTCTGAATCATCAGATTGCTGAATACTTGCATCCAGAATTCCAAAGTTGTCAGGGGCATTGTCTTGTTTCAGAAGGGTTGAATGATCTTTACAGACAATAGACACATCATTTCAAAAATGTGTTCTATTTGCCTAACATTATTTATCTTACCAGTCCAGTCATTAATATATGTAACCACAGTTCTCCAAGCTGTGCCAGTTGTACAAGTGCAATCATCATCAGTAAGTCTAGAGTTACTTTAATGGTAAGCAAATCATCCAACTTTTGACATGAAGAACACAGATCACCAGTGTTATCAGGTGCTACCTTTAAATATGCATATAATTTATTACACTGTACAAGATATTTGTGCTTTAGCAAATCATTAATTGCATACTTATTTAAGGAATCCATATTCAGCTTCAAATGAATAAAATATTATAAGAGAAAAGAATAATCAAAATCAGTAACCACAGAATTCAAAGAGAACTTAAGTCAACTTCTATGACAAAAAAATCACACAAGAAATAATATACAACTAAATACTAAAGTAAATAAAAACAAAGAACAGTCAGACTGCCAAGATCCGACACATACACATTAATAAAAACAAAAATGTGAATAAGCACTTTCGAGTTAAAAACTCTTTATCAGATCTATTAAAACATAATGGCAGTGGCTATTTAATATATTATTAACCAATCAGTATCAAAAATTCAGCCTATACACCTTTGAGGCAGATTTTAAAAGAATATTCCATTGGACAGATAATATCGGTCATTCAAAATACTATTGGCCAATTATCATCGAAAAACATCCTACACTCCTTCATATGCAAAACTAGAAAGAGCATTTCATTGAAACCATTGGAATGAGCCAGCATTGGTTGCTTGTGAAGCTGTTATCCAATTGTTAGCTGTGAAACAACCTACAGGTGGGTTTAAGGGGAACATTGCCATTAAGTCCTGGTATTTTGTCAGCCTGACGGCTGACTATCCAGTTCATTTCTGTAATCTCTGTTTTGTTGATAATATCTCCACTTCTAATATTCTCTGATATAATTTGAAGGACAATTAAATTGAAATTATGTGCTTGATTGACTGAGATATGCTTTTCCAAAGCATTCTTGGTGTCACCTGATTGAATGTCCCTAATATGCTGCAAGATCCTTTCTTTAAATTGTCTATTGGATTTCCCAATGTAGAAACTATTACATGATCTGCAGACTGTGGGATAAGCAATGTTCTTAGTTTTGCAGTCCACATAAAGACATGGTACATATGTTTTATCAGAAGTGGGATGCACAAACTGAGTATGACTGTAGATGTACCTGCATGCTTTACGTGCATGGCACGGAAATGTACCAATTATGCTGGATTTTTACTGGCATTTGACTTTGACCCATGACACAGATATTGTTTCAGATTCTTATTGTTCCTGAAGCAAAAAGATGGTCTATCTCCTACTATTTCTCTGATTTCTTGATAAGTAGTGAGGATGTTCCAGTTCTCTAAGATGATATCACAAACATAACCAACATCACTAGAGTAAGTTAGAATCACTCTGACTCTCTGGGCCATAGATCACTTTGATGTCTTATTATACTGAGATTGGTTATTCTTTCTTGAGAAAAAAGGTTTTCATTTGGTCATCCTGTTCCATAACCTCTACTGCTAATTTGTTATCTCTCTCTCTTTGTACTCTCTCATTTTGAAATCATGCAAGAGAGTCTTCTGAAGCTTTGAGATAGTCCTCATCTTGTGTCCATAACTGGAATGTCCTTAATAATTGCCCTTTCAGGATATTCTGATAAACGTGCCCTGGATGCCTGCTAGTGTGATATAACACGTTGTTCTTCCAACATTCCTTATAGAAAAAACTGATGTTGATAGTACCATCCTCTCCAACACATAAGGCAACATTCAGTAAGACTGTCTTCAATTTAGATACCTTCATAGTGAATCTGAGGAATGATGTAGTCTCTTCTAAATATAAAATAAATTCTCTAAGCTGCTCCATAGTGCCATCCCATAGTAAAAACACATCATCCATGAAACATTTATAATATTTAATACATGAAGAAAATGGGTTATTACTTAGAACATATGTTTCTTCCCACTTTGTCAACACAAGGTTGGCATAACTATTTGCAAATGGGGTGCCCATTGCCACACCCCACTTCTGCCAGTATATAACTTCATTGAGGACAAATATATTGTTTTCAAGTATTAATTCTAGGAGCAGGTAGATCTGAATGATGGTTTCACTATTATAGCCACTTCTTTCTTGTAAAAAAGCCCTTACTGAGTCAATACCTTAGTCATTTGGAATGATAGTAAATAGGCTCTGTATATCCATAATGACCGTGAGAGTATTCATATCACAGTCAGAGTTGCTTAAATTCTCATAGCCAGAATAAAAAAAATGTTGAGTATATTTCAACATTGAAGGAACATTACTCAGTACAGTTTTTAATTTCTGTTCCACAAATATGGAGGCTAGTTCTGTAGCCCAGCCATTCCCCACAACAATGGAGTGTATAGGAGGGTTATCCCAATTATTGTGAACTTTTGTGAGGAGATCATTAATAATAGGAATCATCAGTGCAGAAACTAGAAGATATTCATATAAATCCTGTGTAATCAGTCTGTTCATATACATGTCATATAAGGTATTATGTATTGACCTAATGAATTTGTTAACTTCTGCCTTGGTTATACTCTTATACGTATTTAGGTCACCCAACATAAAAATCATCTTATTGATATAATCCATTGTATTCATTAGGACAATAGCTCCTCCTTTATCTGCTGACCCTATCATTATATCTTTGCTCTCCTGTATTTCTCTTAATGCTTTTCTCTCTTCCTTAGTTAGGTTATGAAAATGATGTAGATCTTGCACATTAAGTAGCCCAGATATTTCTATTTCACATACTCTAAAAAAACATGTTTCAATATCTGAATTAAACTGTGGTGTAAATGTGCTGAGTTTTCTTAAAATGTTAATATTATTGCCAATGGAATTGCTAAAAATGCTCTTCAACATAATGTTTCTTCCAAACAGTTTAAAGTTGATGATAATGTCACTCAGTTTGGATGGTGTGGCAGGAATGTTGGATAGACCTTTACTGAGTAAAGATAAATGTTCATCCACTAAACTGAAGCCAGATAAATTAATCACCATAGTATTCACATCACAACTTTCTTGTTCAATGGATTCAGTCTTGTTGATATTTTCCTTCTTTCACATCCTCTACTCTGTGAGTGTGCCCCTTTGTTGATCCAAGGTTGTTTCGTATACACCGCAAGCTCTGGAAATACGATACTGGTGCAGAATTCTCCTGGCATCTGGCCCCTAAATCTGAGAAGTTCTGTGATGGATTCCTGACATTTGAATACTGCTTCTGCTTCTCAGCTATCTCAGACTGACTTTTCACTTTATCATTCATGTCACTTGAGTTAGCCATCTGAGTCTCATACTGTAATGGTGCTCCCACTTCATCAGATTTGTCATTACCAGTGTTGCACTCATCTGTGTCTTTCTTTAAATGAGTACATGGCCTTGTGAAGATGTGACCCTTTTTGAAGTCTGAGAAATCTCTTTTTAACTTCTTAACCTTGATTTGTTCAAGCTTTGAATCATATAATGAAATGTTATTGTAAAGTTGCCCAGACTACTTACAAACATGACACAATACCAGGACTTAAAGGCAATGTTCCCCTTAAACCCGCCCTTAAAGGGAGCAGGCTGTTTCTCAGCTGACAGTTGGATAACAGCTTCACAAACAACTAATGCTGGTTTATTCCAATGGTTTCAATGAAATGCTCTTTCTAGATTTGCATATGAAGGGGTGTAGGATGCTTTTTCGACTGTAATTGACCAATAGTATTTTTGAGTGACCAAAGGGGTATAGCAAAAGCGCTTATCCTTGTTTTTGTTTTTATTTTTATTAAAGTTTATGCTTTGGACTGTCGTAGTCGGACTGTTCTTCATTTTTATTTTCACAGGTTTTATTCAGTTCTGACTTTTAGCATCTGCTGGTGTGTCTTTTTACTTGTCTTTTGGAAAATACTTAAGTAAGTACAATAAAGTTGTTCTGACCATACAAGTTCTGAAAGTCAGACAAAAGCTGTAATTCCTTTATGTATCTTCTGCTCACTATCACTTGCAGTCACACTTCTTTTTAACAGTAAAGATCAATAAATCACAAACCAAAATAGGATTGTTTAGATAAGCTATGGATTTTCCTCTCTGCAGTTTGTGTGAATTTATAGCTGACTAGGCCCCTTGGGATGGCTAGAGCTTACCTGTCTAACACCTATCTCTTTCTAACACCCAACAGTGAAAATTAGAGGTAAAACAACAAAATGTAAATCAAAGTAAATCTTGTCTACAAGTTATCCCTTCCTTCCCACAAACAGTGAAAAACAGTGCTAAAAATAAAATATAAATTCAAGTAAAACTTCTCTTACCAGTCAACTCCACAGTAAATCACAAACCAAGGTAGGATTATTTAGATAAGGGATGATTCTTATGAGTGGTGATTAAATTATAATCTCATAGTTAAATACGACCCACGTCACATTCACTTAACAGAGAAATGAGGACATTATGTTTATTTGGGAGTACTTTAATTATCTGAAAGCTGATTCCAGTGAATGCAAATCCATTGACATATATACATCGAACCGCGAAATAAGCAAACTCACAAAACCGCGAAACTCAAAATACCAAATTGTCATACTCGGCCAACCCCACCGCCCGAAACACACTACCCACCCAAACAAAATAAATAAACCACAAACATACACCAACCAAACCCTACTTCTAACCCTACACTAAACCCCACATACACCACTATCTATGCACTCTCCTTAACCCCTCCCTAACCCAAAGGTCCGTAACTACAGCACACTTACCCTACAGAGCTATAACCAAGCAAAATAAATAAACCACACACATACACTAACCAAACCCGTACCTCAAACCCTACACTAAACGTTAAATACATTACCCATATAACATTACCTATCTATGCACTTACCTTAACCCGCACCCTAATCCTAACCCTAATGTCCATAACTATCGCACACTTACCTTACGGATCTGTAGCTCAGACGGGCCAACCAAAATACTTCCACATTTCGAATTTCGCAGTAATTTCGCGGTTTTGTGAGTTCGCTTATTTCGCAGTTCGATGTATATGTGTCGATGGATTTGCATTTGCTGGAATCAGCTTTCAGTTAATTAAAGTAGACCCGTTTATTTTACTTATTTTATATTTTAAAGTAGGTAGACTGGACCTAGGGGGTCCTTATTTGGCTATAACAGTATTGCTTAATCTATGAAAACAACAAAAGAAATACACTATTTACAGATAAGTAGGTTGCATTAGTGTACAGTAACAGTAACAAGATAATAATCATTTCTTCAGCACAAATGTCTGCTGATACATTGTTGGAATGATACAAATTCAGAAAGGCAGTTAAATTGACCTTTGAGGAATACATAGCCATAAAGACTCACATAAGCAGAATGTGGCATTCCATGTTTAACCGAGGAGAGAGGTTATTAGTGTAGATACTGCATACGATAATTGTGAAGTGGAGGTGGGCAATCTTTGACTTTAAACAGTAAAATGTTAATAGGGACCTGATATTCAATGGAAGTGAGTTTCATACTTTTGATGCCAAAAAGGAATAGCTAGTCTGAAGCAGAATGGATGGGACCTGAGGCTGTGGGTGAGGGTTTCAATTCTGAGAAGAGAATTAAAGGTGGGACAATGTCTAAGGAACAGAAGTTTGTTAAATTAAAAAAAAATTGCTATGCAGCTCTACATGCAGTGTGTAAAGCATTTTTTTCCTTAGTGAACATGGTACCGTGATGTTTGATGACGAGTGACTGAGCCACAGACCTACATTTTTTATTCAACATGACCTGAAGCCTAGGACAGTTGAAGAGGGCCCCTAGAGTAATTAATGGAAGTCTAAGCTAACATAACAAACTTGTACTCCACTTCTTTTCTTGTAGCCATTGCTTTTTGCTGCAGGAATTACTATCATATGCTTTCACCTTAAGTCTGCTCTGTAACATTATGTATATATTTATGACATGTACGTACTGGAATTCCAGCTTCAATATTTTCCCAGTATGTTTCATGTTTTATAATTGTTGTTTTATGTCTATCAACTGCCATGTCTCATTTTTTTTTAATTTAATGTGCATGATTTGTGACCCATGCTGTGGCTGAAAAGGGTGTTTACCAGCCGACTCACCTCATTAAAAAGCAAACAAGTAAATAAACAATGAATAAATAACTAAGTCTATTTTAATACTAGAACAAACGTGTTTTGCAGTAGCAGATTCTGCTTCAGCTGTTAACATATGTATAGATTGGTGACAGGTAGTCATACTGAAAACAAATAAAAAATAGATGACCTGGGAGAAAACTTTTTGAGGCATGCTTAGGCTGCCTCTATATCACATATTTCTTAACAGTGTGAAATTTTTCCACTTGTGCACAGTAGTGGTTAGACTGGATTCTCTTATGAATCCACAACTTCTTGCCCTCTGATAGACTGTGCAGTTGATCACAACTGATTAACAGCTGCACAGTACTGACAAACATTTTGTTGTGGGGGCGAAATGCCATCCTGCATCCTCCATGTGGAGGAAGGATTGCTTCCCCATCTCCAATTAGTTATAAATGCTATCTCCATGGTCTCACAACCATGGTTAAAACAAAGCATTTGGTAAGGGTAAAAACAGTCCCAGGACAAATTCTGATTGCATTTTACAACTGAAGCATTGGGCAACAAGATGAAGGAGTAGTAACTCATCCAGTTACCTTTCATTGACAGACAGGTTAACTGGATAGGACACTGTATGGTGCTGTCTGACTTCTTGCTGTTGCTGAATGATGACATATGGATCATAATCCATGATGCACTTTGGGTGGAGTACTGCAAACAGTTTTGCATGGGTCTATGTTTTACCTTTGAATAACATTTGCATCAAAATGGCTAAACATTGAACCCTATCCATCGAATGTTCATTCAGTGAATGTTCATTTCAGTGAAAGGGAAAGTAACTAGTTGGCCAACACTTCCCTATCTGCCCTTTTCCCCACTATAGTGTGGTCTCGCAGTTAGTATATATAGTTAGGTGGGTGTGGGGGATGAAGCCCCCCGTGAGACTGGGAAGTGTTGGCTAACTTGTTACTTTCCCTAGTGAAAAAAAGAACATTCGCGGAATGAACTTTTGATGAATAGGGTTTGATGTTTAGCAGATGCCAGGGGCGGCTCATGCTATAGGACTGTGGGACTGCAGCCCTCCCACTTGTAAAATGGGTCCCCCACCATAGAACACACAAAAATAAAAAAAATCTACCCACCGAAGAACATATAAAATTAAGTAAATATCTCCCGGACTGCGCGCATGCGTGCTTAGTTCCTGACTGCCGTGTTAGGCAGACTAGAACTCCAAGCATTAATGCTCAGGCATTCCTGAGCTCCAGACTGCTCAGTTAGGCAGTCCGTATAGGGAAGGCAAGAAACTCCACCCTTCCAACCCAGAGATCTGTGCGGTGACGACTGCACAAACGGGAAGGTCACCGGACTGCATCGCCCACAGGCTGGATCAATAGCAGGAGGCTGGAGCCTCCTCACATCTCACGGGAGACCACAGCATGCACGGGCCAGTACGGTGGACTGATCGGGCAGGCACAGGATTGCTGCGACCACAGAATGCAGGACCGATCGGATGTCTGGAAATGATCGCATGGTAGGCCGTTCTGGAGACAGGTAGGTTGTGTGTGTGTGTCTGTGCGTGTGTGTCTGTGTCTGTGTGTCTGTGTCTGTATGTGTCTGTGTGTGTCTGTGTGTGTCTGTGTGTGTGTGTCTGTGTAATGCCCCAGTTGCTTCATGGTGGTGGGTAGAGAATAAAGCTTGGGCCCAAGTGACAACAGCTTGAATTCCCTACCCACCACCATTTCTAAAACATTTGCAGATTTTTGCCTCATATCTGTTCTGTTCCTCATAAAATCTGTGGTTTCTGTATTTTTATTGCTTAAAGCAGGCAGTGGTGCAGTGTAGCAGTGTTGGCTGACAGCTATGGGTTGTCTGGTTTGATTCTTGGCTGGGGTGCCTTCTGTGTGGAGTCTGTATGTCCTCCCTGTGTTTGTGTGGGTTTGCTCTGGTGTCTTCAGTGGATATTTGTCCCTATTTTTTGGACTGTATTCCCCCATTATTGGCTTCATCCAGGTTTTTTGTGCCAAAGTTGAGAGCTATGGTGATAACTGAACTCACTGAATATGTTTGGGGGCTGTATTCCCCATTATTGGCTTTGTTCAGGTGTTTTGTGCTAAGATGTTGACAGCTATGGTGAGAACTGAATTCACTAAATGGTAGCCATTTAAGTTTCAGTCTTTCTTTCGTAAAAATAGATGATTTGGCATAGTGGTATGTTGCTCTGGCTGTTTGCACAGGGACCTGGGTTCAATACTTGGCAGTGGAATGTATGGTAACACAGCATTTTATTCTAGCAACTTTCCAACATTATACAAGCAATGTTTAAAATGTGTCCCTGGTTTTTGGGCTTTTGCCCCCCCCCAAAATAAATTTTGGCTTTGTCCAGATTTCTTGTACTGCAAAGTTCAGAGATACAGCTGAGTGTCGAGTAGATTTTACAAGGAGCTGAGAGCTGCAGGGGAACAAACATTTAGTGCTGCTTATGCTGAGTCTGCTTACATTGTAAATAGCACAACAGGTAATATACTTGCTTTTGATGTAGAAGGCTGTGGGTTCTACTCCCACAGTAGGTAGATCCATTGCTGATACTGTACTCTGTTGTAAAGGGGATGGATGCTGCAGTCCTCTTTGGCGAAGATACCTAGTAACTATGAACCTGTTATCAGTTTGCCATCCATTCCCTATTGCGATATTACTAGCGTTATAATTTTTTTAATGCAACATAAGTAATTTATTCCTCAAGGGCAACAGGCACTTTATTTGTAGATGAAACAATGGCATATAAAGTTGTTTGCTAGCAGTAACCTCTTCATTAGTTAACAGATTTCTTTAATGTGGAATTATTTAGATGACTTTTACTTCTTCAGAGATCGTGCATATTTACTGATACTGGTGGACTGTTGAAGTTTGAGTAGACTTTTATGATGGAAATGTTCTGAATTGGGCAGTTTTGTCATTATTGGTGCATGCATTTTGTTTCATTGTTTACTGGAAAAATGTTCAAAACAATAAATTTAAAATGCCCTCTAACAACTGTACTGTATTGTACAAGGAATATAATTTAATACAGTCAGGAAGGTGTATCAAAGAGCATGTGTATGTTTTGTGTTCAAGGGGCCTATGGTTTGAAAACAGCCCAAAATTAATCTTTATCTGCCACTGGCAAAATGTATTTTCTTTGAATGTGGGTTTCAATGCTGTTTCAATGAATGTGAGTTTCAAGGGCAGAGAAGTTTTAATGCTAAGTCTATTTTCATTGTGAGACTTCATTGCTTTGTTTAGCAGATATCTATTGGGGTTTATGCTGTAAAATATAAAATAAAACTTTCAATTGAAATCCATATCATCGCAGAAGTAAAACAGTATGCACATTACAGTGTTTATGGCAAATGGGGTGAAATAACCAAGGAATGGGACATTGGAATGGCTGCAGGGGGGACGCTCCATTCGACTATGATTTTGTGAGGGGGGGGCAGCAAACTCAGACAGCCCCAGCTGAACTATACCTCTCAACTGTCCAGAATGAATAGATTTTTGCTTCTTATTTTTGGTTTGTTCTTCATAAAATTTGTGGTTTTCTGCCAAATCATTTAGGAATGAAGTCACTAAATAATGACAGACATTGAGTTTCAGATGTCATAACCTTCAGAAAAATGCATGCTAAAGCAAGACCTGTTATTCTATCAACTGTCTTAAGTTTATATAAGAGCAATTTTTAGTACTGTTTGCATGTTCCCACAATATATTTGGCCTTGTCCAGATTTCCTGCATTAAGAGGTTGAGAGGTACGTGCAAATAAATCACTTTATAAAATTAGGAATATCCAAGCCTCTCAACTGTCCCCAATTTTGACTCAAAATGTTGCTCTTCAGCTAAATGTTGCTCTTGGTTGGACTCTCGTAATGACGATTTGGCACCCAGGGCAGCGTATTTAATTAAAGTTCCAGTTGTTGTGGTTTTGAGCATAACTCCACCCCTTTCTAGTTGGTCACACCCCTTCCCATTGGCCCCACCCATTCAGCTGTCTCCTGCAGCCCCCTCATTAATTTGAAGTCACCAGCCGCCACTGGCAAATGCAAATGTTATTTGACAGTTAAACATAGACCTGCTTTGCACAGAGGTTTAAGCCTTTGTGCTGTTTGACTTGACCCTGCTCCAGTCCTGTGTTTGATTCCCATTACTCGCATTTGTCTGTTGTATGACTCTCAACAAGTCGAATAACTAGATGTTGTTTGTGAAGAGTATTTTTTTTTGTCCGGGGGGGTTTACTGGTTAAAAGTTATAATTTTAAATGTAATACAGCCATATGCTATAACACATTACTTTAAAAAGTTATAGAATTTTTCAAGACGTAGCAGTGCATGCCTTGTATGTCCAGACTGCATGTCCATGAGTTAAACACTGGCTTGAGATGTACATAGTAGAAATATGAATGACATGAAATGAACCAGTCAAGATAAGCCAATGCTGCAATATTATACCTTTGTTTTATGAGGTATAGTTTACCTGCAGCCCTTTAAAAATTAATCAGCCATAATCAGATAACAAAAGGACAAACTTGGAGCAGGAATCAGTGAACAAGCAGCTTGCTGATCAGTACAGTTAATTTTACTTGCGTTGACAGCTGTAATGGTGTATAACTGTGTTCATGGA
>NC_056740.1:310578132-310583132 GCF_019279795.1 Protopterus annectens
CATATTTTCATATTTATGTTCATATTTTTATACCTGAGAGCCCTACATGATATTGAGGGTTATGGTGTGATATACTATGGCTTGAAACAGGAAAATTCATTATTAGTGTAATTTTATATCACACTATACCTGAGATATTGCTAGTTGGTTGTTAGTAATTATGAAAATAAATAATATTTCTATATGTATGTAATACTTCAAAAGCCAAGTGATTTATAAACTATGGCTTGAATCAAGTGAAATTTTAGGTGTTTTTGAAGAAAAGTGTCTTTGAAATTTATACTGTAAGTTGCACATCTTGAGCAATATCTAGTGTTATTAATATTGATAGTTATACAATTAAGTACATTTCATATTTCTGTAATTATCTTAATAAACATGCCCTAATAGAAGAATTTCTTGTTGTCATACAAATGCTTGGTTAACAAAAATGTTCTGAAATATATGTCTAGGCTGTATAATTTCCAAAATATGACAATTTGTTTGTGAAAGTATAGCCAAAATATAATTTTGGGTTTTTGTGCATTATATTATATTATTTATGGAAAGACTATGAATGCACTGACTATCACTGTAAATAATACTTCATTATAACATTGCTATTTGTACAGTTTTAATACATTTTATTGTTCACAAAATTTTACATTTGTTTATCATATACTTATTATTTTTTTTTCAGAAAATGCTATGGCAAGATATATATAGCCTGCTAGGTATATGGGTTTCCACAGCACATAGGGGTTAATGAGCTAAAAGAAAACTTTTCATTACATTCAGTATTCTCTTATTTACTTGCTTACACACAAAAAAAATATTACAATGGTCTTAATCAAAACATTTACCTGTGCAAAAGTTAGAGAATGCATATGACCTCTATGTATATTATAATATGTGCACTTTTACACCCTGTCACCCACATCAACAACCCAGGATTACAGCATATTAACTTAAAAATACTTTTGTCCAACCTTCTTCTGTTTTTACATTGTAATGTCCACATTTTGTAAAACTAAAAAAAGAAGAAACAAGGCACTTGTTTAGTATCTTTATCGCATACAACAACAACCAAAAATGCTTTATTGTATAACATACAATTTCTATCATGAAATGTTTTATACAAATATTGTCAGGGGCAAACATTGTTTTGCTTACAGTTACTTTTTTTCTCTTTCCTTTAAGTGTCATTCCAAACATTAATGACATGAAGTTGGGTATATAGTTTTCCGCCCCTCACAAGTTTAACAAATTCAACAAAAGTCCAATCTTAACACTTTTTCTTGTAAAGCCATATTTCACAAATGTGATTAATGATTTTATAATCTCACATTTATACACTAATTTCAGTGTTGTGGGTCTTCCTGTTTATGTCCATCTCCCAACTCCAGATTCCAGTTCAAGTCCAATGTATTCCTGATTTTTCCAGTCAACTCCTGTGCTTTTTTCTGTCTCTCAAGCATTTTCCTTTGGAACATTGGAAAATATTTCATTGACAAAGTCTCTGTATGAGCATTATTATTAGAAGAATGAGAAACAGGTCTCCATCTGTTTGTTGGTTCACTTTTTGTTGGACAAATGTTTGTATTTCCTCCTTAGCCTGCTCTGCATCAAAAATGACTTTAATTTTGAGGAAGAAAATATTGTGAAGACAGCTGGATACAGCAACTTGAATCTCACACCTTCCTCACAGCATTCCCTGATTGTTATGATACATTTGCTTCTCTTCTACCTAGTGTACACTGAATAATTACTTTCCACAAATGCTCTACTGTCTCCAGTTTTTATTACTTTGCCCATCTGCCACAATGTTGTCAGGACCAACTCTTTCTGTTGGAATGATTGCATGTTTACTAATAAAGGTCTTGGCTGCTTTCTCATGCCCAGGTTTAGATTATACACAGGATGTCCCCTTTCAATTAACAAATCCTACTGTAGAATACCAGTCCAGTTGCTTATTTATGCTTTCATAAAATTAATAGTCTATTCCTTCCAGTTTCTCTGGTACAGCACAAAAATCTCAGGTTTTCTGTGTGCTCTGTCCTTTCACTGTACCAATTTTCAAAAAGATTTTCTTGAGCAGTCTCATACTCAGCCAGCCTTTTCTTCATTTTAACCTCTGATTTTTGCAGTTTTATTAGTTCATCTGAATAGCTGTTTAAAGTTTCCTCAATTTTTCCATCTTTTTGTTATTTGAGTTGATATACTGTTTCAGTGTTTCATTTATTTTAATCAGCTCTGAGCACATTTGATTTATATTTTCCTCTAGATTAGTGTAAACCATGTCTTGCACCAAATATGGAGCTTGAACTGATTTTTACTGAACAGCTGCTGGATTCTTCCCAATCGGTGCTGTCTCTTCACCTTTTCTAGTTGATTTTCTTTTAGGCTGTCTAAGTTTCTTCTTTACTGGCATCAAGGAAGTATACTTACTAGCCAGTAAATTAATTTACTAAAAGTGGCAGAGTTACTGACCCTTATATCTCTTTTTTTCACATTGGAAGAGCTGAAATTAAGTTGTTGATCATGGTGCAGCCATCTCAAACTCTCAGGAATAACAAATTATTTGACTTCATAGATATAATTTATAAATATAATTATGTAGGAACTATGGTAGTTGTACAATACTGCTGAATTACAATGAAAATAAGTATATTTATTTAATTATTTCATTTTCTTAACATTGAACTACATGGGAAGTACTAAACACCCTGCAATATAAACACAGACAGCTGTTTCAGTCCTATAACCATCCCATATCTCTCAACGAATCAGGGACAAGCATAGACATAATCAGGGACATGTATAAAATGTTAGTACTATGAACTTCAGACAGTGATAGAATAACAGAATGTGACTTAATACACATTTGCAAGCAAAAGAAGCAATAAATCTAACTATTGTCATTACTTATTAAATGTAATTTCACACCTTAGTTCCAAACATCACGAATTAAGTGGGGGCTAAAAGGGACAGAGATGAAATATTAGTTAAAATGAAGAAAGTCCATGAAATGCAGGGACATTTGAGAGGCATGTCCACCCTCATACACAGATGGGTTCAGCCTTTTTCCCCTCGTTTTTTTGCCCTGTAGATATCATATACTAACCCCCATTTTTTTGTTAAGACAATGTTATCCCCCTAAAAAGAACACTATCAGGGCTGAACTGTTGCAGTTATCTTATCAGCATTCTCCAACTAATCACATACCTATAGGGGCCTGGAAACACATGGAACAGAATTAGTACCATCAGGAAAAAACATCAACAAGGGCACTCAGCCACAATAAATGACCTGGCATCCAACACATTACACCAGTTTAGAGGCAACAATTTGGTAACATGATACAGCATGGCACAGACATGCTATATTGTTTAAGTTACAGTACAACTTGTAACAAATTAAGTGGAAAAAATGTAATTCCAACTCATGACTATGACAGTACAGAAGAAGTTGAATAATTTACGACCAAGAAAGGAAACTTTGGCAGTATGTCAGTGCTATTCTCCATCCTTGACAAACAGTCAATAAATTGATATTAGATAGGTGAAAGACATTAATTATTTTGCAAGCAAGCTTGCAGTTGAATGCAGGGCAGCCAAGATTAGGGTTGCCCCTACAACCACCCCACTCCTTCTAGGCAGCAAACATTCTGGCCTCATTTTCATGCCGGTTCTACCATGGGCAGATTGGCCAGTCAACCAAACATAAAAAATAATAATAATAAAACAACAAATGCACACATACTTATGTGTATATACATATATGTGTAAGTATCTTCTATTGGACTGATTTGAGCAAGGTCTTCTGTAGCTGTGCAATCCAGGAACAGCAGTCCTTCCACACTCTGAGCAGCAATAGGCAGATGCTGGTCTTGTATTATGGGCACAGATCTTCCTGAGGGCTCTCTTATCCTGTGTTCTCCTTGCCACAGTGGTTTCATACATAGTGAGAGCTTCCTTCACTTCCTGTTTCTAGAAAATCTTGTCTGAGGTTAGAGAATATCAGGTGTTTATGCTGATGGAGAGAGTGCTGAGGTCACACTTGCATATGTCCTTGTAGTTGGGTTGCCCTTTCAGTCTCTTTACAGACTGCAGCTCTCCAAAAAGAATTTGGCCATCCATTATGCATGAGACATGACCCAACCAATGCAAACGTCTCTGTTTCAGGAGGGTGAACATGGAGGTGGTGCCAGTTCTCTCAAGCACTGTGCTGTTGGGAATCTTGTCCTGCCATGAGTTACCAGGTATGAGCCTAAGACAGTGCCTGAAAAGCATTATGGCAGATTTTCCACTGTGCTTGCTGATCTCACTATCAAGTGACAAGTTGTCAGAAATTGTAGAGCCTAGGTACACAAAACTATGGATAACCTCTAGCTCATAGTCACTCACCATGATTGATGGTTTATTGCCCACATTTTGGCCCATCACCTGGGTCTTCTTTAAACTGATAGTGAGGCCAAATTCCATACAAGCATCTGCAAAGCGAGACATGAGTGACTGAAATTCTTGCTGAATGTGAACCACAATAGCTACATCATCAGCAAACAGGAACCTCTTAGACACTACCTAAGTACCCTGGTCTTTGAACTAAGTCTCAACAGCTTAAAGAGGTTGCTGTCCATTCTGATTCAGAGAAAGATACCCCCTGCAGCAATTCCAAAAGCAAATTTCAACAGAACTGAAAAGAAAGATGCCAAACAATATTGGACTTGTGACCCTTCAAAAGTATGTAAGCTTGTTCAAACACTTGAAGAGGCTTTGCTCTGCCTGGATGACACTGAGACCAACAAGCGATGGGGAAAAACTACAGGATGCTATCTATAACACTGCAATACTAATCTTTGGGAAGAAGACAATCAAGTGTGCTGATTGGTTTGAGTATGCAAGCTTGTTCAAATGCTTGAAGAGGCTTTGCTCTGCCTGGATGACACTGAGACCAACAAGAGATGGGGAAAAACTACAGGATGCTATCTATAACACTGCAATACCAATCTTTGGGAAGAA